>NC_051159.1:33219000-33263770 GCF_013339745.2 Dermacentor silvarum | reverse complement strand
TTGCGGAGCACGGTGGCATAATGTATTTGTTTTTGGGGCTTGTTTTTGCCTCCGGAGTGTTGACATGCGTTGTATGTTGAGGCTTGCGTCTTGTGGAACTGCTCTATCGTTTTCTATGCTGTAAACAGTACAACAAAAAAGAAAAAGAAAAAGAAAGGCGGAGTCATCTTGACCTTAATTGTGTTGTCAGCCGCATTGGTATCCATCTCCTTCTTAGTGTTTTGTGTGCAACGGAGGAGGTTGCTTTGTACGACATTCATTTTCTTTGTAAGTAGTGGTCACTGTCCTGTCACTGGTTATGACCATCAGGTGCTCGTAATATTGTAAATAGTGTCTATACATGCACCACCTTTCTGATTGTAATAAATACCATGATAGATTTAAAAAAACAGCAGTGACTGAGAGGCAAAGCCTCCGATTGCTATTCTGTGGAACCAGGGTTGAAATCCTTGAGGCACTGCACGTTTTTCTTTGATTTTTTTCTTGTATTCTTTCTTTTTATTAACTTTCACAACCAGTTGGTATTGCGGCGACGGACATCAAACGACTAGGGGAGTAAGCCTGGGGGAGTCCACACCCGGCTACGCCTAGTTGCGGCGGAGCCACGAGTGAAAGAGACGACGAATACAATGAGCCCCAAATTAATGTGGACAAGGTGTGTGAATTCACAAACTAAATGGCGCTGGTCGGCAACGAGACGAATAGCCGTATATAAAGAAAAACAGACAGAATTAAAAGTACAACAACGCCCACAAAAAACATATGAAGGGCCAGGGTAACTGCCGTAATTTTGCGAGAGAGGCAGCGAGAGTATAGAGATAAGGGAGGATCGAAAACCGCGTACCCGCCATGGTTGCTTAGGGGCAATGGTGTTGGCTGCTAAGCACGAGGTCACGGGATCAAACCCGGTCACGGTGGCCGCATTTCAATGGGGGAGAGAAATGCGAAAACACCCGTGTGCTTAGATTTAGGTGCACGTTTAAAGAACCCCAGGTGCCTAAATTGTTTCCGGAGTCCTCCACTACGGCGTGCCTCATAATCAGATCGTGGTTTGCACACGTAAAAACCCATAATTAAAAAAAAAACAAGAAACCGACGGCGTGATATCTTTTTCCACGCTTGCATTTCTTTAATGATGCCACTGTTATGAGAAGTCTACGGAGCTGAGTCGTTAAACAGATTTTGCCAGGCACTACGCGCTGCATAACTCAGACAAAATAAAAAAAAAGAAGTCAGTTGCGGGGTGGAACGTCCGCTGCAAATACTCCGGACAGTATCATCACCATCAACATTAAAGAAGCATTATCGTAATTGTCGATTTTATTACATCCACTGCAGGAGAAAGTTCTCTCCCAGATATCCGAAATTATCCACGTTCTGCATCAGCAGTAACCACTCGCGTTATCGTCAATTCTCTTAAAACCCAGAATAACCTGATACGTTTTTTTTAAGATTTAGCACCTAGTGTTTTCTCGCGTGTGGCGTATCTTGGGGCCTTAACGTTCAAGCCAAATTGAGGCTCGAAACGGCATATCTTTGAATGCACATATTCCGCGTCACTGCGACCCAATTCGACCCTACTAAGAACTAGATTCCTTGCTCGCGCCCTTTCTGGATTTCAAAAGCCATCCTTCGCACCGCCTTTCCGGGAGAGCATCAATTTCTTTCTCGAAAAATGGAGCGCTTGAACTACGGAGGAAAAACAAAAAATCAAAAGACAAGCGAGCGGACGTTGCGAAAGGCACACGGTGATTACCGTAAACCTCGACATTGGAGCCGGAGGCGTCGCCGCTGCGACCCACTGATGACCCTATAAAGGTTAACGGTTATGACCTTGAACCCTCCGGGATCAATCCTGCATGCAATGCTTGCGCAGAAAACGCCGTTTCGTTATCACGCACGCGCGCACCTGCGCACATGACGACAAATCAAACAAATACAGGGGAAAAAAAAAAAAGAAGAAACGTACGCGGGAGTACACAGTGTATACGACTATAGCTGCATCCATACGATCTGCGTGCACTTTCTTTGTTCCGCGCTTCGGCGGGCGGGCAGTTCGTGACTACGCTTGCCTATTTTCCCCCGGAATGCATATGGAATAGCCGGTGCCCTGTTGAACTCGCAGCTGCGATCCACATACTGTATCTGCGTGCTTCGGCGTCATCGGCGTGTCTGAGTGGGCCTCGATGTTCTCTCGTCGAGCAGGACGTCACGAGGCTTCGCGCGTATAGAGAATTACGAGTCTTGCGAACAAGGTTAGGTGAAGGACGCGTCGTTGGGTCTTGAGCACATGCACTGCAGTGCCGGGCCTTCGTGGCATAATGCGCCGTCCTAGAAAAGGAAAGCCTGTTACGGAATGACCTATAGAGCGTGCGCGAGAAAAGAGAGACGTTCCCACCGCGACCGTTGCTGGCCGTTGGTGCCATTGCGTTAGCGCGTAACTTTCCGTATATAGACCCTTTTCACGGTGATCCCATCGCGGTGCTCTTCGGTGCCGATATTGACCAAATAGAAGATAGCCAGTACACAAGCGTCGGTATCGTGGTCTGGAGAGTCAGCGCTGTCCACTGGGTGATGCGAGATACAATCAGCGTCCTGGTGCAAACGGTCAGAGTTCAATGACCAAGCCGGCCACTGGGGTCCTTGAGAGAAGACAGCCAGCAAAGGACGCGGTGATTGGTAATGACCGATATTGGACAGCCATACAAGTACGGGCGGAATTTTGTGACTGCCCATGCTAAGGCTAGGCACTCACGCTCTGTGACCGAAAAGTTTCGTTCCGGAGTAGAAAAAAAGGCGGCTGGCGTATGCCTGGTTCCTGGCTATGCTGATGCTCGGTGAGGACAGCGCCTATGGCATAACACTGGCATCTGTGCGAACTTCATTGGGCGCAGACAGGTCGAGTGGGCCAGTATAGGTGGTGAGGTCAGTAAATCGATCAGCGCGGAAAATGCGGCGGCTTGTTCGTGGTCTCATGAGAATGGCACGTCCTTCTTTAGAAGATCCGTAAGGGGACTAGGATGTTTGCAAAATTTCGTACAAAACGCCGGGAGTAAGAGCATAATCCAACGAAACTCCGAACGTCTTTAACAAAACACGGCACTGGGAAGTTCTTGACGGCACGAATCTTCTCAGGGCCAGGCTGGATGCCGATGGCACTTACAAGATGGTCAAGTACTGTTACTTGTCGTCAGCCTGAATTACACTTGGCGGAGCTGAGTTGAAGGATAGCTCGGCGAAAGAAAGCTAGAATAGTTGATAGACGGTAAGATGGATCTCATACGTTGGGGAAAACATAATGACGTCATCAATATAACAAAGACAGACTGACCATTCATAGCCTCGAAGTAAAGAGTCCATCATCCGTTCGAATGTAGCTGCAGCACATTACAGAGCCGAAAAAGCATAGCCTTAAATTGATGGAGCCCGTCAGGTGTAATAAATGCTACCTTTTCGATGTCCATGTCATCAACAGAAATCTGCCAGTACTGAGAGCGTAGATCTATAGAGGACAAGTACTTGGCTCGGTGAAGGCAGTCAAGGGCGTCAACAATGCGCGGCAGCGGTTAGACGTCTTTGCGTGTTATCTCATTGGAAGAACGATAGTCAATGCAAAATCTCCAGCTTCCATCCTTCTTCATGACAGGACGACTGCACAGGCCCATAGGCGGGACGACGCTTCAATGACGCATTTGGAAATCATTTCATCTACTTCACACTGAATGATTTCACGTTCAGCATGAGAAACGCGATAAAAACGTCGGCGGATAGGACTAGCAGCACCGATATGGATACGGTGAGTCACCAGCGACGTTTGCCATAATGGACGCTCGTAGAAGTAGATATCCCTATAAGTTGCTAGAAGACTACGGAGCTCAGCAGCTTGGTCGGGCAGAAGATCAGGAGCAGAAGATCTTCGTAAATTCGTTTGGTAGCGAGTTAGATGCGCTAGATGCAGCGAAGGCTAAATGAATATCACATCGGGGACGGATATGTCGCATGCGTCAAGCGCACACACCCTTGCTACCGAAATACCTTGCGGAAGAACTTGAGTAGAAATTAAGTCGAGAAGCTGAAGTTGAGGAGAGGAAGGTGTGCCTGGTTGTCACTGACGGTCACGAGCGTCGATGATGCAGCATCACCTCTGAGAGTTGCATCAGCTGGTTTTCCTGCCCAAAGTTAAGCGGCGAAGTCAGGCATCGTCGTTGAGGGGAAGGAGACGATGGGTGACGTGGTGGCGGCGACGAACGGCGAGACGGGCGACTCCACGGCGATAGCGAGCGTCTGTGGAGCGAAGTCGTAGCGTCAGGGTTGTTGAAACAGTCCGATGGAGGCTGTGAGCGACAGTAGCTTGTGTAAAAACGGCTACAAGAGGCATATTGCGTTCTTGGTGAAAACCACCAGAGATTATTACAATGGCGGGCCACATGACCGATAAGGCGGCAGTAGAAACAAATCATGCGGTCATATGCAGTCCTCAATTCAGCTGGATTACGAGGGCGAGTATAAAACTGACGCGGCGATCTTTGGCTATAGTCGTTGGTCGTAGAGCTGGAGACTGCGCAGACTGGGAAGCCAAATTCGTGAGTTCCTGCCACACAATGGCCAGAACGAGTGGAAGTGAAGGCGCACAGGAATCGCCGAGGGCATTGCAGAGAGCTGAAGGAGCCATCGCTTCAATTTATCGGCGCACCATCGATGCAACCTCAGGCGGTGGCAAAAGGCGAGGGCCGCCATCGCACGAGGACGTCACAGTGGTGTTCGGTAACCGGGTGAATGGATTCTCAATACAGGGGCTCTTGGCCTGCTGAAAGCGCCGGCATTCCTCAATCATGCATTTGACGGTCGTGCAATATCGGCCCATCGAGAGATTGAACGCGTTGTCTGCTATGCCCTTCAAGACGTGTGAAACCTTGTTGGACTAGGACATGTCAGTATCAACCTTCCGACATAGTGTCAGCACGTCCTGAATGTAGGATATCTACGATTCTGTGGACGTCTGGCCACGGGCGGCTAGCTGTTTCTTTGAAGTGACCTTCTGGCCGGCGGCCCTCCCGGACAATTGGCGCAGTTTTTTTCTTGCAGGCGTCCAGCTTCTCAGCTCCTCCTCATGGTTGTTAAACCATACGCTCGTGAGCATGAGCATCGGATCCTAGTTGTGCTCACTCGCACGTACGTGGTAGTCCAACCAATCTTCAACATCGACGTCATCCGTACTGCAGAATGTACGTTTCAAGGTCGTGAGAATGGGGAAGGAAAATCGTTGAATGTGCCGGTGCCGGCGATGTCGGTGCCATTGATGGTGCACTGGCCGACTAGTCCGCTATCGTGCAACCACCGAAGCGACCACCGCTGTGTGGCTCCGTGGTCGGGTGTCTGGGACCCCGCTACCTCCACCAAGCTGATGCGGGGATTACGGGTACGGGAAGGAAAAACAAAAGTGCGTATTTATACAATATTTACAACGGCATAAAGCAGCCAAGCCTACTGCAAGCTCGTACAGCGCTTCTTCACCACCTCGTCTTCTTATAGGCATAAAATATAGGCATAAAATCCGCCTGCATTCCACACTGTGAAGGTGGATGTACAGCGCTGCTGTTGCCAACGTTAGACAACCACCACCACAACAAGCGACGTAGGTCAGGCACGCACGCGCGTGTGCGGAAGTGCAACATACATGCTCATTCCTCTAGGCCCTCCGCCAAGCGCAAGTGCCTTACTGAACTAATAAAATCTTTTTAAACAAATTGCGTCAAGCGTGTATTCCTAAAGTACGACTTACACCCAAGCTGCAGACATGATAGCTTCGGATTGTAATACGAACATACGATAATAACGGCGTCATCACGTGACAATATTGTCTGATGACGTAATCTGATGACGTAATCACGTCAAACGTTACGTCAGGCGATGACGTCTTTATCAAGTGAAGATGTCACCTGATGACGTCAAATGATGCTTCTTGAAGAAGCAGCGCACTGTACGCTTCCCGCTTCCTTGCAGTGTCTCCGGGATCGGCCCACATTTTTGTGAGAGCGAAAGCCGCGCAAGCGGACACGAAAAATCTCGACCAACTAGAGGCTAACAGCTTCACTGTAATAGACGTTATCCAGAGTTTTATATCATTGGTATTGTGGATGGACGGCTTAAACTTCATTGAAGGATATCGGTAATAATGTGCAACGCTTAATGTGTAATGAAACGTTGCGGAGAATCCCGCACGCTTTCTTTAAGATGGTGCACCCGGCAAAACTTCTTGTGGAAAGCTAAGCGGCGCTATTTATTTGACCGCCACGGTGCGATAAGCCCCATTTTTGCTTGGAACGTTCGAGCAAGAAGGGTCCCTGACAAACATAATCGGCATGCGCATCGTAACTGACGTAAAGACTCGTCCAGGGTCGTCATCGCCGTTTCACTCTTGACCTTCCAAACTGGGTTACCATCAGAGCCGAAACACAATAGCGGAATCGAAGCAAAAAACACAAAGCCAAGTCTGCGTCCCTCGCCACCAGCTTTTCTTCAGCAGTGTTCCACGCCGCGCTCATTCAGTAGGTATAGCCGCTACGCGAAACAGCCGGCGTTGTCGACAGGGTCTTGAATTGACGACGGGTTACACTGAAGACCTGTATAGGGCGCTGGCTGTGCCTTGGAAAAGGGCTTGGGAGTATATATAGACCTACGCACGCAACCTTGCTCGCCCCATGCGATGACACGAGGTTACTCTAGACCTCAATAACCTCTGGTTACAATGTCGTCGTGTACGCGTGTGGCATTATTGCTTCGCAGTCCATTTTTAGAGCCAGGTGCCCGAGCATACGCTTTTTACTTGCTGCGACGAGGTTTCTCTTTTTCTTTTTTTTTTCCAGAGGTGAATCGCGTCTCGTTACAGCGTCGTATACATGCAGTATACAGGAGGCATTATGGCTTGAGCTTCTCCGCTCGTGAGAGCAACGCACCGGTTCGAGTAGCTTTGTGCGGTATATTGTCATCGAGCAGCGTCTCCCGCCAGAAGGGGCTTGCTGAGGGTTCGTTCTCATGTGGTTAACATTGGGGCCAATGATGACCCCGCTCTAGGGGCCGAAAATAGCATCATGCGTGCTCAGTACGTAGCAAGAACACAGACCTGGTAGTTAGGCCTACCACGAACCAGGAACTGTAAAGTTTGGTACTTCCTGCGCGGCTACAATAAGTTATAAAGTGAAGACGAGCGACACGTGTTATAATGCAATATTTTATTTATTTTATTTTATATATTTTATTTTATATATTTTATTTTATATACAATACGGCCGCTCTTGATCGAGAGCATAACAGTTGGGCATATTGAGGGTACATTGTACAGTAAAAGTGGGACGTAAAAAAATATGTATCTATGCATATATTTGCCTAGGAATGTACAATTGCAACATAGATATTTACGCGTGTGATTTGAAGCAGTTTATACTACAACATACATGACGGGAAAACGTTTCACTGAATAGTACGTATACACTTAATTTGAACATAAAACAAGAAAGCGTACCATAAAAATTAACACGCAAAAAAAGAAAGACAATCAAAGTGATTAAAAAATATCTATATATATCCTTCTCGATGAGACTGTCAGCTTGTTCAATTGCGTAAACATGCTGGTTGTCAATTTAAAGTTAGTGCCTCTATTTTCGCGCAGAACTCAGACAGAGTGTTGGCGCTTGTTATATCGCGATGTAATTGGTTCCATTTTCGTGTTGCAGATGGGAAAAATGAGTGTCTAAATGCGTCGACCTTGTGAGAATATTGTACCAATGTATGCAGATGCTTATGTTGGCTTAAACGTGACTGTGAACAAGCGACATATTTGGACTGGTGAATTTTATAAGTATTATGGAGAACTTGAAAAAGAAATATTAATCGGGACTGTATTGCTCTAGCTTCTAATGTCTGAAGGCCAGAGGCAACCAACAGGTTAGTAGGGGAATCCGTACGTTTATATTTGTTGTGAATAAACCTCACAGCCTTACGTTGAAGTTTCTAGTTTTTTTTTAATGTTCGTCTTCGAATGCGGAAACCATACTGTATTAGCGTACTCTAAAATAGGTCTCACGAAGGTCGTGTAGGCTAGGAGTTTCGTGGACGGAGGTGATAGTAGACAGTTTTAGTTTAGCGTTAGCGTTAGCGTAATAGCGGGGTTACGGGAAATAGCGTTACCGTTCCGCAAACGAACTTTGCAGAAAGAGAGTTTTAGTATAGCGTGATAGCGTAGTTTACGTGCGGCACGCTATTCCATTACGCTTTGAATTTCGCATACACAGGGCACCTATTTCTATGTGTGTGTGCGTCCGGAAAGTGCGATAGGCAGCGCAATGGAAGCCAGGAGCGCGTTGTATTTTTACTTCACATGTCCGTCGATCTGCAACGAAACAGACAAGCAGTACAAGCTGTCTACCATAGCCTCCGACACCCTCCCATTTCAGAGGCCATATGCCGTCGTCGCGCCTATCTAGTAAGTAAGTAAGTAAGTAAGTAAGTAAGTAAGTAAGTGGTCCTGATCCCTTTTGACGCAGGGCAGGCGTTTGTCAACGCCACAGGAAATGTAGAAAAACAAGAAAGGAAATAAAGTGAGACGTAAAGAGAGGAAAAACATAAACAGTTCGTCACAGTACAGTGTACTAGCAGTCACAGTCTTTGAGGCCGTCTGGTTGGCCCGGTTCACTGTTCACCAGTCGTCTCGGATATCACCGAAGCCAGCACAATCCGATCCACCAGCCAGGCCGGGGTCAGGTGGGCGCGTCCCCCGCGTCCCATCCAAAACCGTGTTGCCGCTTCGTCGGTCGCGATCAGCTGGAGCCGGCAGAGGCTCGCGCATTTGGCGTGGCCGGCATCGGTAATCGTTACTGTGATGGGGTGGCTGTAACTGGAATGTCCAAGGACTGTTTGGTTGTTTTTTTGGCAGAATTTTCGGCGCACCTGCCCTGACGTTCCCACTGCTCTAGCCGGGTCTTCGTGGCTTCGGCGCGTGCAGCTCGCTCCTCCTCGGTGTTACCGGTCAGCGCCAGGCTCTCGGCCAGGGTACACGGTTGGGGGTCTGGGGGAAGCCTCGGGCATTGCTGTAAGACGTGGATGAGGGTTTCTTCTTGTGCACCACATAAGCGACACGTCGGATCCACGTCGAATAGTTCGTGGCGGCGTTGGTTTGTCAGGAGAGCGCCGGTGCGGGCTTGAAACAGTAGGGCGCTGCCTCTGTCTCCTCGATAGTGTGGTGATGGGCACGGTTCCGGCTTGTGTTGGTGATAGAGTGCCAAGCTTTGTTTCTTTGTTACTGTCGTGCGCCATATTGATGTTTCGGCGTCATTGATTTCTTTGATGGCTGCCTTGCGCCACTCTGTCTCTGTTTTTGTTTCGTGGTGTTTGGAATTTTGGTTGTATTTTGTGTTTAGGGACGTGTATTTCCGTATCCAAGCCGTCTTGATGTTTTTGTACCTTAGGTGTAGGTATATTCTGCGACTGTAGTTTGTGTTTGCCATGAATTTTAGTCTGCCGGCGTATTGTAGTTTGGATCTCGCCTCCCTTGCCTCGTATGAGGACCAGCTCATTTCCCCGCTTACTGCTGCATTAGCTGTAGCCATGCTTCCCCCCAGCAGCCAGCGGCCCAGTTCCATTTGGTGGCGCTCCAGGCATTTTATGGTTTCGCTGGAGTAGGCCAGCGCGTCGTCTGCGTACGTTGTCGCTGGTACAGCTATTGCCTTCCACAGTGTGCGTCCAACAGTGTAAGTACGAGTGCCTGGCCTAGTTCCAGATGTTGCCTTTCAGGCGATTTGATTTTTTGACTAAGGCGATTTGGTGCTGATCTAGATAATTTGGTTGGTCGCCGAGTGTTACACCGCGGTATTTGTATTCAGATGTTTTTTTGATGAGGTTCCCTTGGAGGGTGAATTCGTTGCCAGTGTTGTTTATGTTTATTCCCAACCACTGCGTTTTTTCAGTGTTGAACCTTAGCTGGTCGTTTCCTGCAACTCGGGAGCAAATGTCAAGTTGGTCTTGGAGGTCAGCTGCTGATTCTGCTAACAGCACAATATCATCGGCGAATGCCAGACATGAGATCTTGGTGTATTCCTCCTGCCCGTCAGTTGTTATCGTGGACAGTCGGAGGCCTGGTCCCTCGATGTCTAATGTTTGAAGGAGTTGTGTTATGTATACATTAAATAGTGTTGGGGACAAGGGACATCCTTGTTTTAGTCCTATCTTTTGCTGGACTTTCTTCGACCTAAGTTCGTTTAGCCTGTACACTGCTGTGCAACCCGTGTATAGGTCCTTGAGGAGGTCTATGCCTTTACTTTCTAATCCGATGCCCTGTAGTTTTTGCCAAAGCCTCGAGTGGGGAACACTGTCATACGCTTTTTTCATATCTAGGAAAGCCAGATAGAGCGTAGATTTTTCCTTATTTTTCATTTCTAGAGCTTGGGTCAGCGTGAATATATGGTCACTTGTCCTGCGGTTTGGTCTGAAGCCGTTTTGAGATTCTGGGAATATGTTATTTGATTCACATAACTTTTGTAGTCTTCGGTTTAGGATTGCGCTGAATAGTTTTTGGACATTGCTTATTATAGATACTGGGCGGTAGGCATTCAGTTGTTCAAGTGGCTTTCCTTTGCCCTTGTGTATGAGGGTCACTTTTGCCTCTTTCCATGCTGGTGGGATTTGGCCCGATTCAAGGATGTTGTTAAAGTACTGTCGTAGTGTTTCTCGTGCTTTTGTCTTTAGTGCTTTTAAAAATTCGTTGGGGATATCATCGGGGCGTTGCTTTTTGGTTTTTAAGGTCACTGATGCGTCGTTTCAGCTCTGTTGTGGATATTGGGTTCAGTATACTATGTTCTTGCTTCCTCATGTTCATCTTATCAGTGGCTGTGTTTGTGTCCTGTGGTGCATGCGCTTGTGGGTTGTCTTGGAGTGTTGTGAAGTGTGATGTCAGGTATGCTTCCATCTCTTCTCGTGTTGTCAAGACTAGTCCTGAGGTTGTGTGCAAAGTAGTTGTTTTCGGTGAGGTCTCTTTTGGTTGTAGGGAGTCGATATACATCCAGAACCTTTGACTGTAATGCTTTCGTTCCTTTGTTATATGGCTTTCTTGTTGCTTGAAAGTGGTGTCAACTTTTTCGGCCACCAAGTGTTTCACCTTTTGTTTCTGATTTAAGTAGGCTTGCCATGTGTTGGCTTTTGCTGTGGTGTCCTTTTCGCTTGTACGGCGGTGTAGTCTGGATAGGCTTTTGCGTTTTGATATTTCTTCTTTAACTTCCTTATCAAACCATGGTGTGGGTCGTGTTTGGGTTATCCCTTTTGTCTTGCCAAGAGTTTTGTCTGCCATTTGTAGGCATTGTTCGATGAACTCTTCATAGGTTTTCGTGTTTTCTATGTTTTCTTCTAGTTGTAATGCAAACTCTTCTAGTTTGTCTTTGTCTCTCGTCTTCCAGTGCCTTGTTGTGCTTGTTGTCTTTTTCTTTTGTGTGCGAGGTGTAGTGGTATCTAGGAGGATTTTAATTCTGTTATGGTCGCTACCACAGCTGTCTGCTTTGTCTTCATCAATGTGCATTGATTTTATTTGGATGTGTTGCATGGTGGCCTGGTTGTTGTATAATACATAGTCAATGGCTGATTTTTGAGTGTGGCGTGTCCATGTGTAAGTGCCTTGACAGCGTAAGTCTAGGTTTGCTATGGATAAGTGGCACTTTTCCACAAGGTTGCGGAGGCCCATTGCATTCTTTTCTTTGCCTTCAAGCTCCATTGTATGACAGTTGAAATCACCCAGGAGGAAAACAGGATGTCCACTGTATTTTTGTTGGATATCCTTAGTGATGCATTCTTATATTTTTCTATTCCATTCTTCTTCTTCAGGTGATGTAGCCATGTATATCACACATAGATATATATTGCGTTTTTCTACTTCTAGTTTGATCCACATGTGTTCTTGGCAAGAGTTTTGGTCCTTCCAGTACAGATATTCTGGGCGGTTTGTGCAAGAAATCCAACCCCTCCTCCACGTTTAGTGCCCCTTTTTCTATTTTGTCCATACCACTCTAAACCATTGTGTATATTGGGTTCTTCCTCATCTCTGAGGTGTGTTTCAGTAAGTGCGTATAAATCAATTTTTTGCTGGCTGATTTGACGCTGTACTTCTTCCCATTTCAGTCTGTTGCCACCTTGCATGTTTAGTAGGCAGATGGTTAAGTTCTTTTGTTTGTCTCCTGATTTTACTTTTTTGTGTTTTCTTTTTGGGTGAAGGGCAACTTGTTTGGATTTTGTATGGGGGTTGAGATCCTGTGTGTTGTCTTGGATAACTTGATCCTCTTCAGTTTGGTTTACAATCGTCTTTGTGTTCAGCCAAGCATTGCTGTCTTCCTCTTGAGTAGTCTGGTGATTGTGTTCTGTTCTATTTTGTATCTGTGAGGCTAGTGTTAAGCACTTTAGTTTAGCTTTAATGATATGTTTCTTCAGTGGCGTCTTGTTTGACTTAACTGGCCAAGTGCTGTTGACATTCCTTTCAACAGTGACCTCACTGTCCTCTGGTCTGTACCATTGGGGCGTCTGCGGTTTTCTGATGTGATTGTGTGTTTGTGTGTGTTGTTTCCTAAAAAAAAGTTATTTTTGGGGCTAGTAGAGAGCTCACATAGTATCCTGCGGCCTCGGTATAGTGGATGTCATTGAAGCTGTCTTGGTTGAGGTCATCCCCAGTGTTGAGAAATTCTATTCTGGGACTGAGTGAAGCACACAAGTTTTTGATTTGTTGGTTCCATTTGCGACAAGCTGTTTCTGCCTGGGGGCCTCGCGACTTTAGTTCTGGTATGAAACTTATAATATAGTGGTGTTCGGGTGCCTTCTCGTTCCAGCATAATAGTTTTTCTGTGAGCTGTTCAACGGACCTCTCAACTCCTGTGTCATTTAGTGCTTCGACAGTACCAACGTGAATTACTAGTTGGAGTTTGATGTTGGAGGCGTCTGCACGTGCAATTTCTCCTTCCACTCGAAGGAGTGTTTCATGTGTAGTTGCTCCCGATTTGGTGGTTATGCGGAGCCTCTGGTCGTTGATTTTCTTGTATAGGTGTTTTTTTAGTCTATGAGCATTTGAGTCGCCTAGCACCACTGTCTGGTAGCGCTGCTGGGGTGGGTTGTTGCTGGGCCGTTGCCCTGACTGGCTTTGGGCCTTTTGATTAGCCCTTTGGTTGTGAGGGGGTGCTATTGGGTTGTATTCCTTCTGTTTTTTCCTATCTTCCGACTTTAGCGACAGATGGCGCTCGCATCTCAGAAAAAAGTTCTCTCGTTAGGCTTAGGCGCGTTCGAAACGAGAAGCGATCTCGAAAATTCCCCAAGATTAGCCATAACACTCTCTCAGCGAAGCGGCATGAGACTAAGCAAAAGCCGTTTACGCAGTCATTTGCTACGAACGAAGTGAATTCTACAAAAACAACGCCAAATTCAGTTCGAAGCGGGCAACCGGGACCACCGCCATGTTTTACGTACACTACGTACACCACGCTAACACGAGGAATAAGGATTATAAACAGGGATAAGGGGCCTCAAAAAGGCTGGCCAACGTTTCGATAGGAGGACCTACTCCTCCTATCGAAACGTTGGCCAGCCTTTCTGAGGCACCTTATCCCTGTTTATAATCCTTATTCCTCGTGTGCTACTCCATTAGTCAGCCATCTTTTTTGATTTTGGATTTCCACGCTAACACGGTAACGTTAACTCTGAGAAATAGCGTGCGCACGGTAAACGGTATGGGTCGGTTAGCGTTCTGCGCATGCGCACTTCGATCCCGCTATTCCGGTACGCCCGCTATTCCGGTAACCACGCTAAACTAAAACTGTCTAGTCTTATGCATCGTTTAAGGTAGAACAGTTAGCGCAGTACAGGGGTAGTGATGCCTGTGATGTGAGTGTCCCATGTCAGATCAGATGTTAACGTAATACCTAGATATTTGTGTTCTCTTACTTTTGCTAGGGGTTGGTTATTAATAAGGTAAATGCAGCGAGAGGGTTCTTTCTTTCTTGAGACGGCCATGGTCACGATTTTTTTTTATGTTAAGTGACATCTCCCAATTATTGCACCAATCTGCCAAAATGCTAAGAGATCTGTTAAGTAGAAAGTGATCATTGTGACTGTTAATTTCTCTGTAAATAATGCAGTCATCAGCAAATAACTTTATTCTGCACTCCATGTTACTGGTCATGTCTTTAATAAATATTAAGAATAAAACTGGCCCAAGCACAGATCCCTGCGAAACTCCGGATGTTACTGCTACATTTTTAGATGGCATGTTTTCTATTACTACGAATCGGGATCTGTCTAATAAAAAGTCTTTAATTCAGGTGGTTATTGCTCCTTTTCCAAGCACGGTTTCTAGTTTCTCTATTAGTTTTATGTGGCAGACAGAATCAAATGCTTTAGCTAGGTCAAGTAATATCATATCAATTTGACTGTGCTTATTGATAGCACACGCAAGGTCATGAACTACTTCAGTGAGCTGAGTAATGGTTGACAAACCGCCACGAAAACCGTGTTGATTAGGTGATAGGTAGTTTATTTTCTCTGGGAAATTAGTGATATGTTTCAGAATAAACTCGAGCAACTTACAGGATGTACTCGTTAATGATATTGGCCTCAAATTAGACGGCGTGTCAGTGTCTTCCGATTTGTGGATTGGAGTTACTTTAGCGACTTTCCAATCGTCTGGTAGTTTGGAAGTTAAAATTGACTTGCGAAAGAACAGGCCCAGGTACGCGATAAATAATTCCACATATCTTTTGAGGAAAATATTATGAATGTCATCAGGGCCATTAGCCTTTTTCGGGATCTAGTTTTAGTGGGAGGTTAAGAATTCCGGCGTCAGTGAGTTCTATGGGAACAATACTCGCATTAGTAGTCGTTCCTGGGAGAGGTAGAAAGCCATTATCTTCTTTAAACACTGAATGAAAAAAAAATCGTTCAATTCGTTTGCTCTAGCGGTGTTTTCTTCTGGCGAGGGCGTGGACGCAGAGGACGAGCTCACGCGAAAATATCTCCAGAATATTTGCGCATTACTTGTAAGAAGGTTCGGAAGGGTTACCTTGAAATACTGTTGTTTCGCTTGTCTTTTCTTTGAAGTCTGCAACAGGGGTAACTAGCTTTGAATTTTTACTTTTGTCACCAGCACTGTTTTTAATTGTACGGCGTAGCCGTTTAACTCGTCGTTTTGCGTGGATGACTTCTCGAGTTATCCATGGGTTATCTGACCGGGGTCGTTTACGCTTAAGAGGTATGAGGTTGCTCATGCAATGAAGAACAATAGTTTTAAAATAGAGCCATAGCGTGTTAACAGTTGTAGATGTTTCTAAAGCGGTTTCAGAAAACGATTGTAGCTCATGCACAAGATAAGGCAATATGCTACCGTCGTCAGCTCGGGAAAAGTTAGGCATATTTACTACAGGTGACAAGGTTTTACAGCGTAAGCTGTTATGGGCTCATTCCAATAGCCGTTTCGGGTCGCGATGATGCCGCCGCCGCCGGCTCCCACCGCGTAACCACTATCGCCGGAAACGCGAAAAAAGTACCCGACTCCCGCCGGGATCGAACCCGCGCCGGCTGCGTGGGAGCCAGATACTCCACCATTGAGCCACGCAACCACTTGCTATCGGGCCGCGTAAAATACCCTAAGGCAAACGCAGGGTGAGACGACTCGAGCCTCCGCCAGTATGGTGGCGCCATCTAGGTAAGATGCCTGCAAACGCAGCGTCCGCAGGCGCAGACGACAATATGCGATTCAGACGAGGCGCGCAATCAACACGCTCCCGAGCTGCCGAGCCTCCGCCAGTACGGTGGCGCCATCTAGTTAAGGTGCCTGCAAACGCGGCGCTCCCGACATGGAAGTTGTAGTTTTAAGGCTTGATCGGGCTCAGCAGACTCCTGTGGAAAGAGCCAAACAGTACTATCGTACGATGAAGATACACGCCCCTAAGCCCCATCGCCAATGCAATGGAAAGATTTCGAGCTGCAGACTTATTCTGGCTAAGTGCAGAGTGGAACGTTGTCCGGCTTCTGCTTAGTGCGCGCCAACGACATGTTCTGCATACGTTCCTTATGTTATTATTGTCCCTTTAGCGACTTGTGCGACGGTTCACAGGTAGGCCTCCCCACACACAAAAAATCACCCCGACGGAAATGGTGGACTTCGAACTTGTATTACTGTCACATTAGAGGACCAGCTGAGAATATAAGAGCTAGCAATGAATGGAAGCACAAAAAAATTACAGAGTTTCGCTTGGTTATCGGCTCCATAGCGTCATGTTCCCTGCCCATAAAGGTTAGCTCACATTTGGGGTACTCTCAACGCTCTTCTAAGGTGTCCTTTATTTGTAAGGAAAGCACTCAGCACTTTATTGTGCCTGGGTAAACATAGACTAGCGGTATAGATGTCTTCAATACCAGTGATTTGAATTCTTAGTCAATGGCAGTGTAGACCTTCTATGACGTTGTAATTTTTGTATGTGTGGCCGCTGTTCAACTCCTCTAAGACCTATGAAAAGTATTAGCCCAATAGCGTCTCTATCCATTAATATATATATATATATATATATATATATATATTAGTGGATAGAGAGTGGATAGAGTGGAGCTGTTCAACTCCTCTCATATATATATATATATATATATATATATATATATATATTCTATGACGTTTTCATTTTTGTATACCTTTCATAGGTCTGAGAGGAGTTGAACAGCTGCCACAGATACAAAACTACCATTGACTAAGAATTAAAATCACTGGTATTGCAGAAATACACCCACCCACACACACACACACACACACACACACACACACACACACACACACACACACACACACACATATATATATATATATATATATATATATATATGAACGATATTGCATTGCTGTGTGGGCCTTCACTTTTAAAGCGCACTCACTGCCCATTTTGAATCTACAGTAAAGGGCTCTTCGTATAACACACTCCCCCATTCAAACCTGTTCAAAACATTTGATATAATAACCGTATATGATATAATCCCATATAACGCTGCTTCCTTGGCGTTTGAGATTATATAGAGGAAAACTCTATTAACTACTGTTACCCTGCCTCAGTATACATTAAATGACGAATGCACTAGACGCCGTTTTCTATTTCCTAAAGTACGTACTAATTACGGCCGGCTTACCTCGGAGTCTGAGTGGGAATAACCTGAATTCCTTACAGCCGTTTAAAAAAATCTAAAGCAGTTGGCCTGGTTGGTTGCGGTCGATGTTGCTCCCATTTTTGCATGCTTTTTAGTTATAGATAGTGTTTTGGGACCCCTAAACAATACTGTTCCGTACCGGAAGATGTTTATGTGAATGAATGTAAACTGAATTGAATAAAAATTCAGAGCCCTTCACTACTGTGAAGATGAAGCGAGCGAAGCTGTGACTATGGTGGGTCTGTTATAGTGAATATTGGTATAGTGAATTTATATGTTATAATTATTGACTATATTGAGCGTCTTTGGCAAGTTCATCAAAGAGCAAGGACACCGGCGTCTTGTTTTCGCCCGGTAGATGGCCAAGTAGTGCGTTTGCGGCGCCAAGTACGCCCCATCGTCATAAACTAGCGTATCAGCTGCAGCGTTGATAGCCGCGGCACACTGCAGGGCATCATCGTAATCTTGACCTCAGGATCCTGGAAGATGTGGTTAAACGAGTGTCCGCCCCATAGCGAGTCCAAAGGGCAACTGCTGCAAAGAGCGATAGCGCGATCTCTACGTCACAAGAGAATTAAAGGGACCCAACGATTGGTGGGACGTGCCGCCGCCGAGTATCGTGACACTTGTCAAAGTGGCATCGGCGGTGGCGAGGGGTATAACAATGGGCCATCCATCATCCGTTTTGACACCTGTGCTTAGGCAACTGTGCTTAGGCTTAGGTACATGGAGCCAAAGCCGATGCTGATGATGATAGATTTTTTTCTACACGCGGACACGAACCTGGGGAACCTAGCCCTTAATAGCTTCGCTGTAAAGATAAAAAAATAGACAGATATGTTCCAAAATAAACCTATAAATCTAAAAACCATTTATAGGTCTCTTGGATATGGTGTGCTATATTGCATATTGGTTTATTATAAGCTGCATTATTGAAGTCCGCCAGTATTTCAAGAAAATCCGGCACGGCAGTGCACTGTGTTCATTTCGTATTTTGATATGTGGTTGATTCCACGCCAAGTGTTCCAGACGTGTCGCTCGACTATATCAGCTTTTGGTTGAAATAAGTATGGCTCTTATTCTTATCTTGGTCATTGTGATTTTCAAAAATATATTTGCTGAATAAAGACTTTCGTGTTACGGACGTGCACTCAAAGTTTGCTGAAGTACACGAAACATGGTTCTGCAAGAAAATTGTAATAACATTTCTTTTAGTGCTTAACGCTTCACAACTTCGCCTACTGAACCTACAAGGACCCGTCTTCAATATGTAACGTTCTTACTGGCAACGCCGATCAGAAAGAATCCCTGAGGAGCCCTGAATTCCTCCAAAATTCTACCAAACTGACCATTTTTTTCTAGAAAAACTATTGATGTGCACATTGTAATATTTTACTGGCTTTTACCAGAGCTGTAGGTTAAATTATTTTTGAAAACGCCAATGCACTGTAGGAATTACTTAAAAGAGCATGCCAAACGTATAAACATTTCATTTTTGGTCCACTTTCATCTGCAGTAGTAAAAACCAGTCAAAAGACGAAGGACAGAGAAGAGACGTGGCACACACGACGACTGGTCCTTCGTCTTTTGACTGGTTTTTACTATTCTGTATGTACCAACTGACCCAGACTGCTACTCTATTTCTTCTGCACTTTTCGCACTGAGGTACTCCTCCTTAAAATATGACACAAATTGCATTAGATAGACCAGCTTAGTGGCGTTTGGTTCCCATCATTATTTCATTTTGATTTTTGATTTAGGCGAGATATGATTTTTTTTTTTCAATTTGGCTCCGGTGATACGCTCGTCATATTTGCGCGATACCACTTGAACACAAAGCGCCGTCGCTGTCTCACTTAAGTGTTGGGCTGGTGTACTCGGGGTACTGGGTCTGAGAAACCAACCGCCGGACCATCGTGGGTCTCTGGGTATGCTACCCTGGGTATATGTAGCTCTTCAGTTTACCGGTATCACTCAAACGTGTGTTATCTGGAATGTGCCGCAGTTTATGTGCCGCTGTTGAGTGAACCTCCTTGACGCCAAATTAGGACACTGGGTACGGGCCAGTGGGTATGCGCCGCCTTCAATGAACCTCTTGGGGCCAACTTGGGTCACTATGTGCCACTTAGTATGTGTCGCTCTTCAATCGTGGCCAGAAGAAAAAAAAACTCATTTAGAATTTCTCCGGTGCTTGGGCGGAATCGAGACCGCGTCATAAATATGCAAATGAACTTCTCTGAACGTGTGTGCACACAAGTGCAAAGCGAGGATGTCGTTGCGGCGCCGCTGAATGTGATGAGCTAAGCGCGAGAGATGAGCCCGGATCCATACGCGCCTCATACAAGACGCTTCTGTGTAGTGGCTTTACAGTGTGTCGTTGCTTAGCCTCAATGCTAATCGCAGTAACGTCGACATTCGTTTTAATTTTGGAGTTTTACGCGCCAAAACCACCATTTGAGTATGAGGCACGCCGTAGTGGGGGACTCCGGAATAATTTGGACCAACAGGGGTTCTTTAACGTGCACCTAAATCTAGCCTCACGGGTTGTTGTTTTTTCGCATTTCGCCCCCACTGAAATGCGGCCGTCGTGGCCGGGATTCGATCCCTCGACCTCGTGCTTAGCAGCTCAACTCCATAGCCACAAAGCAACCACGGCGGGTGTCAACATTCATCGTGAGATGGGCTCTGCTGCAATTTTGCATACATTCCTCCTCACACTCCTGCCTCAGGAACTTAAAAACACACACCTGAGCGCGTACATTCCAGAAGGCTATTACAGGTGGAGTATTCATCTCGTATACCAGATATAGAGAGTCCTAGTAAAAACGTCGGTTCGGGAAAACTGGCCTGAAATCAAATTTTTATTAGCAAATGGAATTCGAATTCTCAACTAAGTATGTAGAAAAGTAAGTTCGAGCTTGTTAAATCAAATTTAAAAAAGAAACTGCGGCTCTGTATTGCGTTCGTTGAGCACAGGACACGGTTAACATAGGCTAGGCCTTCGCCCTGCACTCATGCAAATAGTATGGCAAACAATGATGGTGCTGATGACGACGGCAATATTGAAGCTGTCATAAATGTGACATTAAAGTCCGCTTAACTCACTCACAGGCGTTCGCCTAACTATTGATACGCGCGGTTTCATCACCTTGTGATCGCAGTCGGCCGCTGACGAACGCCCGGCAATGCTTCGCCGCTTTGTACTCGTTTAGCAAGGATAAACACTACATGTGTACGAAACTTCTCTCTCATGCGCTCCAAGTTGTGTGTTTTCAATCTTCTGAAACAGGCATGCATATCATTTTGTAAGCAAAAAAAGCGCGCTCCATTCGACTGCTGTAAAAGGCGATTACCAGCGAAGCGGTTCAGCACGCGGCATAGAGGAGGCACAGAGTTTAGATCAAAGGTAGGAGCACATTTTATTTCTCTTGAGCCGCGACGGCGGTCATCCCAAAAAAGACAGACGCACACACATTTTTATTTTGATCAGCGGTCTTGATCGGCGGCATCCATTCGCGTGAAAGACTACCGCCACATCGGGGAGCCGGAGGAAACCACACACGCGACGGGACCGCCACGCCGGGAGAGCGGAAGGAAACTAGGCACGCAATCGCTTGGAAGGACGATGAAGAGAGGGCGATGCGAGCGTACACATGGCCGACGTGGGTCGCACAGCAGCAAATCTCAGAGAAACCTTTATTATCTTCCTGAGAGTCTACTGAAGTTAAAAATGGTGCCTATTGATAACTAATGTACTGAAAATACATATACAAGTGTTGAGATGTATACACTTTTGCATGGAATGAAGTGATCTTGCATGAAATTCGGTAGCTGAGTTTTTGCAAACGCAGATTTTTGACGGACACGAAAAATCCACGAAACTCTAGCCATACACACCTTCTCTGTAAAAAAGAAGACAGGATGCGATAATATACGAAAACTCCCAGAGCTCTCGCCCGATTGCCCGGCTGCTTGACCAATCTGGAAGGTATACAAGGCGACAACACAAAGACAATTTAAATAGTTGACGGGTTAATGACTTTATAATAGCCGAGTCATTACATGCTGAAGAAAGTCTCGTTGCACACTCGAAGCGGGTGCGCCGACAGTCTGACGCAAGACGGCCCCTGTGCTTTGCGGTGAAGTGCCAACACCGAATGATGCCGAGCGAGGCGCAGGGGCCCTATTCAAAATTTCATATCTGGCCTAAAGTAAAAGTCAAAATGAGATAATGACGGAAATCAAATGCCATTAAGTAGGTCTATCTAATCCAATTTGTGTCACATTTTCACGAGGAGTACTTCAGTGCAAAAAGTGCATGAATATGGACCAAAACCAAACTTCTTGAATGTTTGGCTTGCTTTTTTTAGGGAGCGCATTGGTGCTTACAAGTTCTTAATGTAAAATACAGCTCCATTATTATGTAGTAAAATATCTTGTAAAACACATCAGTAGTAGTTTTGTCAGAAGGGAATGTTGAATTTGGTAGATTTTTGCCAGAACTAGGGAATATTAAGCCACATTTTCTGGCAGTATATAGCTTCCGAAAAGTACCTTTAGAAACCGAAGACAAATCTTAGTAGGTTAAGTAGTCAAATTTGTGAAGCTTTAGACACGAAAATAACGTTTCTATTCAATTCAATTCTCTTTATTTACCAGAAATTATTCTGACTGGACTCCTGAGCTAAAAGCTGCAAGAGTACAGCTTGACGGGGCCCAGGAGACCATACATACATGGCAACAACTGACAGTTAAACAGATAACAGATGTTTAAAAGCATAATACACAAACTTTTTTTTATTTTTTTTGCGAGACAGTATTTAGCGTACTTGAGCAAACTTTGAAAGCTCGTCACGGGACACGAAAATTTCTGTCAGCATTAATATATTGGGGGAATCACTGTGTGCAAGGTAATAGGTAGCCATGATTTTGAAAAATTAAATAATGGGGTTTTACATGCCAAAAGAACGATAGGATTATGAGGCACGCGGTAGTAGGAGACTCAGGATTAATTTTGACCGCCTGTGGATATTTAACGTGCACCCAATGCGCGGCATACGGGCCTTTTCGCATTTCGACTCCATCGAAATGCGGTCGCCGCAGCAGGGATGAGATCACGCCACATTGCGCTTAGCAGCGAAACACCATAGCCGTTGAGCCACAACGACGGGTCTAAAGCTAAACCGGAAAAACTGTTCTAGTCTCCGCTGGCCTCCTTGAAGCCATTGGGTTCAGCGACAGCAAGGGGAAAGTAAACATGTCCGCAACAAAAATTAGTAAAAGGCGATTGGAGGCTTGGTGGCAGAAAATTAGTAGGGAGACCACAAACAACAGGAGGCGGGCAAAAAACAATGTCCCCAATAATAACTCAGAAAGTTGATGCTAGGAATTATTTGTGCGTGTCACGTGTGTTTTTTTTTTCTTCTTTTTCTTTAAACATAGATATGACATTAGGCAAGATAATACCAAGAGCTACAAAAGTTACAAACAGGCATATGGTGCCTCAGAACGGTTGGCCTACGCTTCGATAGGTAGGCCTACCTTTCTCAAAGACGGCCTTGTCATCGTCGGCAGCTTAGTTCTAACAGGTTAGTTTGGTGACGTCACATGCGGCCGTTGGCGACGGCGGCTGGCTGTAAAGGAAGAGACTGAAAAGAAAATGAGCGCTGTCGTTTGACGTTTGTAGGCATGGTTTCTAAGACGATGGGAAAAGAGCGGGAGAGTGGCAAGGCGACAAGATAAATAAAAAAGAAAAAAAATCTAGAAAAGGGACAGAGAGAGCAGCACGGGCAGGTTGTTGTGGGGTGGAGAGGATGGGAATTAAGCCTTCAGCGAACCGAACAGAAACCGTAGCTGTCGTAGACGGCGTGCGTTTGTCGTTTTAGAAGACCAGGTCAGCCGGTCAGCGTGGGAGCAACAAAATGACAAAAGTTGAAAGAATGACCTGAGTAGCCTAGCAGCAGTGTGCCGGGACTTTTTTGAAGGTATTAAGATGGCGACATGAAGTTTGGAGCAAAGGACGGGGGGTGGTTGGAAGGGAGAGGCTTAGCTTTTCAAGGGCCGTTAACCTCAGTACGTAGTTAGGTGTAGGCGTCGTCGCGGCGATATAGAGAAGTGGTGCGACCCTGTAGTCGCGCTTTGGTACCACATTGACCACATCTTTACTACCATATCCCCCCTCCCCTACACTCTCTATCTCATCCTTCTATTCCCTCTTTCCCGTACCCCAGAGTAGGGTAGCCGACCAGACGTATTGAAGAGTTCATTGAAAAGTTCTTCGCGTGCATACTTGGAAATGAAATTGCAGGAATCCTGTTCTCTCTGCGCAGTCAGTTAATTGAATATTTTGAACAAAGATTTGCATCCTTTGATTGCAAGTGCGTTGGAGCTGCCGTGATGTTTATTTCCGCCGTATAACGAGGTGAAAATGCTGTGACATTCCAGATATCATCGGCAATGATTTCTGTCGAATTTTATTGCGATGGCAATTATATGGACACTTCAACCGGATTTCTGCCGTCGGCGTCGTCGTCGCCGTCACCGTCGTTGTCGCCGTCGCCGTCGTCGTGAGGTTCCCTATAGATAAAATCTTCGCCGCGCGCCGTATGCCCGAGCGGAAGCGTGCGGGGACGCGCGCTATCACGGAGAGCGAACGCACTCAATCTCCCACGCGCAAGCAAGGAAGCGGGAAGCCAGCAGCCGGAAGGAGCGGGGGGGGGGGGGGGGGGGGGGGCGCACTTTTACTCTTCCAACCGCGCTCGTCGCTCGTTCGCACCGTCGCTTATCTCCACACGGCTCTGACCTTTATGCGCCGTGCATTCGCCGCGCAGTTTCCGTTGAAGCGATAGACCGCACGTACCTTCGCCCATTGCTGCGGCGTATGCGCTTGCTGCCAGCGTTTTGACAGTCGTTGTCTGCAGTCATTCAGTGTTATCTATTCATGTTTGTTTGTGCGCGCTCACACCACGCTTGTTCAATCAGTTAGTAATAGTCGGGCCACATTTTCCGATGCACGCTACACATGCAATGCTGCCCGGGTCGGCAGTGCAGCGCTACAGGTGTGTCTCTTCGCACGCGCTGCCCACGGGAAGCACTTCTCATCAACACCACCGTTTCACACACGCCTTCTCGTGGTCATCGAGTCTCTCTTCATGTCGGTCTACTTACGCCGCAGCACACCTGCTTACTTAATCAGCTCATGTTTACTACAATTCATATTGCTACTAAAGCCGCTCACCTTACTTCGTATGACATTGCTGTGTTGCTATCGCATTCATTGCTTCGCCCTTAGGGCGAAACCGTGACATTTTTTTCTTACCTCATCGTAACTGAACGATCGTGTAGATGCTCACGTATGCGGCGAGTAGTGTGCTTCTTCTCTTCTTCACTCAAAGACACTGCACGTTTCCTGCAATGCTCTTGACACTACACCTGAACGGTGTACTGCTTAAACATCAACAGTGCACTACATTGCAATTGTGAGATTTGCGGCGCATAGACAGGCGTTGCATATATGATGATAGCGGAGACACTTGTATACGTAGCATTTAGTTATACATGGTGTCCCACCTATCATGCACCAAGATTTAAAAATGTGCAAATGACATGTAGCTGGACAGAACCAAGGTAATCTTGTTTGCCATCGCTTGGGTATACTGATATTATTTTTTGCATTCGTCCAAACTACACAATTAGTCTTAAATAATAATCATGCAACTTCTCAAATATTATAATTACAGGAAAATGTCAATGAGAAAATTGTAGAGCACACGAAAAACTCCCGATACAGCTTTCTGTTGCTCAATATAAGATGCATAAAAGTGTTTTCCGAGTGTGAGAGAAGCCCACGAATACACACAAAGTGCCTCGAGCTGCCATAAGTTGCGCGGCTATCTTGCGTTTATTCACGGGCTTCTTTCACGCTCGGAAAAACGCCTTTATGTCGCACGAATTGAGCAACAGAAAGCTGTATCGGGAGTTTTTCATGTACAATTTTCTCATTGGTATTTTTCATCTAATTATATTATTTGACAAGTTGATTAATTAATTGAGACTAATTGTGTAATTTGGAGGAATGCAAAAAATTAACTGAGCATCGCCAAGCGACGGCAAACAACATTACTTTGATTCTGTCCAGCTACGTGGCATTTGCATATTTTTTAAATCTTGGTGCCTGATAGTTGGGACACCCTTGTATAGTATTTGAGTGTCCGCTTCACGAAAGCTTTGGTTCACATAGATTGCAACATGTGCATTTGACCTGTGTAGTTTGGTCCCTTGTTCGCATCGGTGTACATTCAGCTATAGATGCATAAATTTAACCAGGTGCATGTTCTTGACCTTTACAGTCGGCGATCGTCTCAAGAAAAAGCTGGTCACTGCGTGCGACAGCCGTCAAAATTGTGTCACCAAAGCTCTGAAGCCTCGATATGGAGGTGAAAGCAAATTCTCGCTGTAAACCGGGCCTCAACACCGCAACATAAGGGAAAAACTTACAGTCGACCATGAAAGATGGGAAAGCACACTACACGTCCCACCTGGAGTACCCTTTCCACGTGACATTTTCTTTGCCCTATTCCTGAACTTCCCTTTTCCTACGTCGAAGGACTCCAGGAAAAAGGCTTTTATCCGAGCAATCCTATGATGAAATTGTCAGCTATAAATATGTATTGTCAGTGGTTTCCAAGGAGTGGGATCTGAAGCAATATGGAGCTTCTTTCGGTAAATACGTTTCAAACAAGCGCGTGTCGCTGCTCATCTGATAGACGCCATATTTTACTACGAACACATACTCCGTTTCAGACATCAGGTGCAACGCTGCGGAGGCTAGGGAGTAATTATATTACCGTGGCTGCGTTGTCACTTAGAAATACATCGTCTTTTTATTTTTATTTGAATTTTTTACCGCAATCGTGCGGAAACAGTGCTCTCTGTAGGCTCAGTGCTGAATGAGAAAAAGAGAATCACCGCCCTAGTACTCCGTGCATATGGTTTATGAGCGAAGCTGGAACTTGCGGCCCCGGTCTTTATCACTGGGTTGATCCCGACGGCAAATTAAAGTCTCTCTCAACTATTTCTTACGTCTTTATTGTGTTTCTTAATGAGGTTACACACACGTTCGGCTGCGACGAAGAAAACGACGTCGTTGACGGTATTCCCGCAGACCAGTCGTTGTCGCTTTGTCGCTTGAGATTCTTCAAAATTAAATTAATTCAAATTTAAATCTGTCCGTCACGTAAGACAATGACTGGCTCATACCCGAGCCCCTTAAGCAATGGCTCATAAAACGTGACCTCCCCATTACGATGACAGAAGAGAAGTGAAATTCTCCGCTGGAATAAGGAGCGGCAGCAGAGCCAGCTGTGGAAGAAGACGACGACACTCGAGCCATTGGCGTTTTCAGGGACGCCAGTGATAGTGGATGGCAATAGAGAGTTTTAGAATAGGGGCGCCAAAAGTTTGGGGCCCCAAAGAGCTTTGCGGGTGTTAGCGTTGGGGAAAGCAGGAGAGAAGAGTTATAGAATAGGGCTTTGCGGTTGCGAATATCGTCTTGCGCTTGCAGCGCCACTACGGTGTCAAAGAAAAACTATTTTAAATATTAAGATAAACTACACCATTTTATGATAAGAAGAGTAATGTTGACTTTCATGGTTTTGCGTTTAATTGCAATTGAGAGGTTATTCTATTAGCAGCAAGCGATTTGTTGTGCTTAATTTTGAGTAACCAACTTTACGTGCCTTCACCAGACAAGCTAATCCACGTTAGGCCTACGAGCCATGAAATCGATAATCGAATTCGGAATCAGCGGCATCTAATGAATCAATCTTAATTACACACGTTAGTTGAGAGAAAGCGATAACCGCAGTCACTTCTCCTAGCTTACGAACTTCACGCGTTACCACCAATCAAGCCCAGTTTGGTACTCGGAGAGCCGTCGCTTCGCCGGGTGCCGCCATGTTTGTTGACACAAAGCTTTTGGGGCAGCCTTTGGAGTTCTCGCTAAATCGGTGAAATAGCGTGCCCAACGCAAAATCCAAACGCTGTTTGCGTCTCGCGCATGCGCAGTGGTGTCGACGCTATTTCTTTGGGGCCCCAAAACGTTTGGGGCCCCTATTCTAAAACTCTATATGCGAAAACTCATATTTCCTGCGGGAAATCTATCACCCCGCGGTCAACCTTCAACTATTGCATCGCCTTCCTAAGATCACCAGGATCAAAAGGACAGTGAGTTTGAAGTTGTAAGTCCGATATTTAATTATTTACGGCCACTTCAAAGTTTGAGGCGGCGCAAGGCCGCTAAGCCTACAACAGACAACGGCAGCGTCCGCCGTGCAGATGGACGCGGCGCAGCAGGGGGCGCTTGCCGCAGACGCCCACCAGCTGTCCTCCGGCAGCTCCCAGGAGGAAACAATGGACTTGCACGAAGTACATCTAGACGTTACTATTCCCGAAGAAGACGACGAGAACATCTCGAGTCCATGGATCGAAGCTACCCGCCGGGCGAATCTTCCAAGAACTGCCAATGCACATTCCGGTTTGGCCTGGGCACAAATGTTTCGTGGGAATTCATTGGGAATTTCGTGGGAGTTCGTACATGTACTTTATTCGTATACATTCTTTACACCGCCTGTTTTGTTTAGCTGCACAAAACCTTTTAAGGTTTAGAACGATATAACTCATTGTGACGCTATTGTCCGCATTCAAGCGTGTAGTTTGGAAGCACCTGAATAATCAATAATTTGTGCAGTATTCGCATAATTGACAGTTACCTTGATCAACTTTTTAATTATTTATATTAGGCGGCTAAAGAATATGAGCGGTTTGGAGCCCGTCCTCGACATTATCCAGCTGAACGAGAAAAGTTAATTAATTGAACATTCTCCTGTGAGAGCTATGCGAAGAAATGTTTAACATTCGAAGGCTCTTTGAAAGCGAAAGTGACTCGGAAAAAGTGCCTATGACGTCAACCTCACGGTCGCAGCCTTTCGTAATGTTCCGACTGCCAAAAAAATTACATATAACTCCGGGAGCCGGTGCCTTGCGGCCAGCCCGCTTTCTTGTTATTTTTATTCACCTATTTATGCTTTTTTATTGCGATAGCAATTATATGGACACTCAAAAGCAGATTTCTGCCGTCGCCATCGCCGTCGCCGTGAGGTTCCGTATGACGGCAATGGAGATGAAATGGTCGCCGCGCGCCGAACGCTGCATGTGCGAGTGAGAGGGCGCGAGGGAAGCGCGCTTTCAGGGGGGTGAACGCACGGAGGAGAACAAACGCACGTTCTGCGCCGTGCTCCCTTAAGGGCTGCAAAAGTAGGCGTGCGTCTCTTTCCTCCTTTACAATCACGATATATGTAGAGCAAACGCGCCTTCTTCCGACGCGCGAAAGGCCGTGGGGGAGGAGGGGGAGGGAAGGGAGGCGACGTTTAGCTGCGGCACCAAGTGCCTATTTATATCAGAGGCTCCGGCAACAGTCACCAACGCCGCACGCATTTTGAGCGAACGCGGGCAAAACGCCGACGGCGTCGACAACAGTTCTGCGTGTTGCCGGTGCACGCTGCATGTCCAAGTTTATACATTTGATAAAGCTACTATCATTACTCCGTATAGCTCTCTACAAATTTGCTATCGCAATTGATGCTTCGCCTTTCAGGTGAAACTGAGACAACTTTTTTTTAGGTAAGCTGTTTAAAGTTATAATGCCGATATAGCGGCGTACGCCTGCCGCTGAAAATTTTCAACGCCGCAAAAGATATACAATTGAATGACGGTGCAGATTTAGCGTGCCACCGGCATCAGGAAATTGCGCTGCAAGCTTAGAAAAAAAAGGATAACGAAGGTAATTCTGAAGGTACCTCCTCATGGGGCCGTGCCGGTACCAGCGTGTAGAAATGCAGGGTGGCGATAATATTTACCTCACAGGCACTCTTTTTGCACGTCAGTTCGCTTTGGGAGAGCCTCGTAATGTGAAATATTTGTTCGCGTGGCGCTTACAGGAGCTTTTTCAATAAAAATTTCCTTTCTCGGGTAGATAAATTCAAGCAGGAGCCCCAAACAACTCATTAGCCGTAGCCAACTAAGAACATCATTTAAAAAGTTAATTAATGCCGCCTATTTATACTGGACACAAGCACGCAAATTACTGCTTATGTGAACGCTGCCAATCCCGACAATCGAGAGGTAACAATGACGTCGCCATGATCTATATTTCTCTAATTTCAGAAAACTTAATAGAGCTAGAAAGAGTGCCCGCTTTAATCTGGACGAATGAATGAATGGTGTTGCAAGTTATCTTCACAGCAAAGCAGAAAGCAAAGACGACTCCAGCGAGCGTCCTTACAGGGCATTGACTTGTTAAAAGTTTTGAGTGCCGCTTCTGCAGCGAAGGCGCGCCCTCTCATGACGCCTAGTGGTACTACGGCACGCAGTTGCCGCGAGCCGCCTTCAGGTGGCTACCTTATTTTTCTCCGGGTAATCTCCGGGCTCCCCTGGTTGGCAACAAAATGCACCGCCGCCACTTCGGTTTGTGGCGGTTTTTCAAATCAGGAAGCACTGAAGCACCTAGAGCGCGTAAAAGTGCTATGTCATAGTTATTTCATCGTGTTCACGGTTGTAAAGCATTGTATACTGCAAATGGGAAGCGCTTATGGAAAGTTGCCAATCGGTCAGTCATCACGCGCCATCAGCATCCACACTCCGCCCTGAGTGTGTGACAGCCATGCACGGTGGAAGGAAAAAACTAGAAGGGAGCTCTACGTGGCAAAATATAAATCGCGAAAAGCCTGCCCAACACGCGGCCACGTCGCGTTAAATTTTAGTGCCTTTTGCCGCGCTTTTCCGCGTTCGGCGCGCTCTTTTGAAAAGGCAATGGGTGTGACCCGAACGTGCACATGCCGCACTCGCACGTTGCAATGAAGGCGACAAGTGTGTACTATGTAGGCTATATTAACAAAAAGGGGGGTATGCTGTACACAGTATGTTGCTGTAAACGACCAAAGTTGCAGAAGCATATCGGGAAAACGTACACAGAGCGGTTGGCAAAACAAGTGTGCATGCATCGATCGGTTAAAGCAGACTGTAACGAAATGTCACTTTGGGTGAATTTTAATTAAATATGTAGCACACCGGGTGATTATATTTGTAAGTTTTTCGTAATTTTAACAATCACCCGCTGCAGATAACATGATTCTAGTCCATGAGCTGGATTATTCAGAGGTCGACATTCAGTGGCGTACCAACTAATTTTCGAGTGGGGGCGGGGCAAACCGCAAACGATCTGACACATGCACGCACGCACGCACGCACGCACTCACACACTCACACACACACACACACACACACACACACACACACACACACACACACACACACACACACACACACACACACACACACACACACACACACACACACACACACACACACACACACACACACACACACACACACACACGCACGCACGCACGCACACATACAGGCGTACGTGCACTGCGCAAATTTATTTTGACGTGACAGCTACAAACCGGGGTGATCATATTTAAGTTTTATCGAATTTTGAATAACCGCATATGGCATAATTCTTGTCCTTGAGCTGGCTCATCAAAACAAGCGGACATTACTAGCAGGAGAACTCAAACACATATTCAACTAATTAACAAAGGTTTACAGTGGCGTTTCACGTTGTGAACGCGGCTTACGCGCAAGCAGCGTAAGAACGCTTCGAACATGCACAGCGAGCACGGCGGCGTCGAAGCACAAACAGACAGGGCGGAAACGTGGTCGCGGACGCTACATTTATCTCAGCGCTTGCTGGTGTGCCACTGGCAAAGCGCATATTGCTACACGTGCAAAGAAGAGACGCACGAACATGCACAGCGACCAATGCTGGGTCGAAGCACAAACGGAAAGGGCGGGAACGCAGTCACGGACGCTACATTGATGTCGAAAGTGTAACGTCTGCGTGCCACTGGCAAAGCGCATATTGCTACACGTGCAAATAAGAGACGCACGAACATGCACAGCGAGTGCCAATGCTGGGTCGAAGCACAAACGGGAAGGGCGCGAACAAGCGATTCCCTTCTCCACCTCCCGGCGCCTTCAGCTTTCGGGAGAACCAACGCGGGTGAGACACTGAGCGGACGTGCTTCGCATGGGCTCCCGCCTTGCGACCGTTTTTCGGCGGAACGTGCTCTATTTTGGACTTGCTTTTGGTGCACTCATCTTCAGGAAGTTGCCCTGCACCTGCGGACACAAAAGGTCGGCAAGTTTACCCCCTTTTTAGGCGTCTTTCCATGGTTTGTCCACTCAACCCCGCGGCTCCAAGATAGGCCTAACCTCTAGGCCGAGCCGACGCCGGCGACGCCGGGCTTCGGGGCCGTGCTTGGTGGTTGTGGGCCTTTGTGAGGCTGAAGATGTTGGAGTGCTCGGTTGAGGGAGAGTCTATAACGCCAGAAGAGTTCGAGGCGGGAGAATGGGCCTCGGTTTGGAAGGCACAAGACTGATTCAAGAAGTCCCTATACGGCGACCACGCCGAGAGTACGCCTCGCGAGACGCAGGCGGGCAGCGACGGACGCAAGGCGCACGGAGCGGAGCAAGTCAAGCGGGGTAAAGCGCCGGTGCGGCAGAAACGGCGACCGTTTCTGAAGATGCCGGCCAAGGATTTCAAGTTTCTGTGCCAACTCTAGAATTGGGACTTGAGTGTGGTGACACCGAGGGAACTCGGATCTGCAATGAGAGCGGCAGCGAAGCTGATGAGCACGACTGCAGCGGAAGAGGACGTGGTGCGGGTCAACGAGACGAACAACACGGTGACGGTGAGCACGCCGTGTGTTCGTCCTCAATGTCAAAGTAGCTTTTGCGCCGTGGTTTCTGCGTTGAATAGGACGGTTGCGCAATTTCAGTGCGATGAAGCGGTGCCGGCAACCACTCATCGCCCACAATAACCGAAGCTGAGGAAAGGTATTTATAGATTATTCTTTAGGCGTCGGTGTCAATGAAGCTTAAAAAATACTCGGTATATCTATCGGAGAAGGCATTCTATATTTTTAGGCAAAAGAAACGCCTCTGGATAAGGTATTTTGATAGTTCACACCGACATAGCGTTAAGTTATGTAGTAGGACAGTTAAAATTGTGATTTTGATTAGTGGGGGGCCCTATTGCCGACGCATTGTAGATTGCGGGCAAGCATTCGGTGGCGACAGGCTCTGCATAAAGAATCATAGTGTCGTTGGCTGCGTCGTTAAGCGACCGAGATCATTATTGCTGAAATTATTAGAGGCGGGACAAGGAGCGAGCAGCAGCAATCACTTGCGACTGTCAGTTTGAGGTTCATGCCGCTGTCGAGGGGGATTCCTGTGCTTCACGACAGGTCGGTGGGAGAAAATTGTTGGAACTTCGTTGGGCTTCAGCTTTCCTTTTTCCAAGTTCTGGTAATATGCGCGGCTCAAATTGGTCTTCAGTGAAATGTAGCTAGAACATTTATCGAAGAGTTAATCACTCAGGCAGGATGAATAAAACGTCCTTTATACAAGTACAAGTGGCTAATACGCTGCAGTGCTAAACATTATTGCCTACATAATATTCCCTGCATTGCTACATCATAAGCATAATCAGTATTTATTGCTCAACCTTCGTAATCAAAGCGCATTGATACAATGACATCAGCTCGTGTTACATGGATGGAAAAGGTTTGCCCACAGAACAAAACCGAAGAAAGGTGATTGTAACGCATTCGCTATTAAAGCGAAGATTCCCAGCCTCCGCCTAGAAGTCAACAGCAAGGGTGCGCGATCGCCTCCTGCACATTGTCTGTATCCGCGAGAAAACCAAATAATAATCGTCACCCACTCACGCGTGCATGGCAGCCCAGTTCAAATGAAATTCAAGAACTGAGAAAGATTACCAGGTGTCCTTAGCTATCGCCTAAGAGACGCGAATGCGAGTCTTGTAAAATCTACTGTAATTCACTTCAATCCACACTAATCCACCTTCACGCACCTTATTCGACCCTAATTCACTATAATCCTTCTTAATACACCTTAATCCACCTCAATGCACCCTAATCCTCCTTAATAAACCTTAATCGACCTTAATCCTCTTTAACCCACCTTATTCGACCTTAATCCACCGTAATCCTCCTTAATCTACCTTAATTCATCCTAATCCGCCTTCGTGCACGTTAATCCACCCTAATCCTCCTTATTACATCTTGATCCACCCTAAACCAGCCCTAATCCAAATTAATCCTCCCTAATCGACCCTAGCCCTCCTTATTTAACCTTAATCCACATTAATAGACCTTAAATCACCTTAATCCAATCATAAATCAGTCATGAATTTACTAATCATTAATCTATTATACACGGCTGGACATGATTTGGCTCGCTTCTGGCCTTCATTAGGTCACTTTACTTTCTGTACCTCAAACGCTCACCTTGAAACATATCCAACTAAGGGTCTCGCCTTAAAATGTGGACTAGTTGGCGATCGTCACCTGCAATACCACGGGTATACTTCCCACAATTTTTTTCAGGCCCTGCATTCATTGTATATAAGTGACTGACACACACATCGAAACTGTAAATAGCTCCTCTACAAACTGCTATTCCGATTTTCAGTAAAACAGGCAACGGATCCTAACAATCACGAAAAGTGCGATCGGCTGTATCTTCGGGTATATTTGCTCAGTGGAAAGCAGAATCTATAATGCTGCATTTCCGATTGAATAACAGTTGACGACGTGCGAGGCGATGGAGTCCCAGCAGAATATGGATCATTCTGAGGAGAACCCCATTTTTATGCAATGTACAAATTGCCGCAACAAAAAAGCTAATGAGCAGGCCAGAAGAATTGAAAAAAAATGCAGCATTAGGGAATGCTTTGGTATGAGCAATAAGAAAGGCGTCTTACCTCGCAAACAATACTGTTCCTTGTCGGAACAAGGTTCTTTCGGCGAATGTTGTGCAGCCACTGCTTTTATTGCGATAGCAATTATATGGACACTTCAACCGGATTTCTGCCGTCGTCGTCGTCGTCGCCGTCGCCGTGAGGTTCCGTATAGATAAAATCTTCGCCGCGCGCCGTATGCCCGAGCGGAAGGGTGCGGGAACGCACGCTATCACGGAGAGCGAACGCACTCAATCTCCCACGCGCAAGCAATGAAGCGGGAAGCGAGCGCCCGCCGGAGGGAGCGGGGGGGTCGCACTTCTACTCTGCCAACAACCGCGCTCGTCGCTCGCCCGCACCGTCTCTTATCTCCACACGGCTCTGACCTTTCTATGCGCTGTGCATTCGGCGCTCAGTTTCCGTTGAAGCGATAGACCGCACGTACCTTCGCCCGCTGCGGCGTATGCGCTTGCTGCCGGCGTTTTGACAGTCGTTGTCTGCAGTCATTCAGTGTGATCTATTCATGTTTGTGCGCGCTCACACCACGCTTGTCACACCACGCTTGTAGTTAGTAATAGTCGGGCCACATTTTCCAACGCACTCTACACATGCAATGCTGCCCGGGTCGGCAGTGCAGCGCTACAGGTGTGTCCCTTCGCACGCCCTGCCCACGGGAAGCGCTTCTCATCAACACCACCGTTTCACACGCGCCTTCTCGTGGTCATCGAGTCTCTCTTCATGTCGGTCTACTTACGCCGCAGCACACCTGCTTACTTAATCAGCTCATGTTTACTACAATTCATATTGCTACCAAAGCCGCTCACCTTACTTCGTATGACATTGCTGTGTTGCTATGGCATTCATTGCTTCGCCCTTAGGGCGAAACTGTGACATTTTTTGCGCAAGCCATCACGCTTTCCTTGCGGTATCGTAAAAACTGCATAACCATCATCACGCTCCTTGCTGCAGTTAACTGCGAGTCGGCCTAGTCGGAACAGATCCATTTTCTTAAATTTTTGCGCAAACAGGGACGAAGAAAAGGAGAACACAAGGACGAGCGCTTTCTCAGCCAAATACTTAGCAGTCCTGTCAACATTAGGTCTGGATCTATCGCTTACCGAAGCCTTGGCCACCACGTCCACACATTCCACCACACATCGTTCTTTTCCTTTCTCTGGTACACTCCTGGCAATGTCCCTTGTAAGTGCTAATCTGTCGACGATGCCAATCCTTCCCAAAGTTCTGCGTGGAGCCAAGGATCGGCATCGTCGATCCTTGGCTCCGCGAACGTTCAAACGAGGTTCTTGGTACTTTGCGACGTTGCTAAAGTTCCTAACATGGAGTATAGCATAAATAATAAACAGTGTTGGCTGTTTCTGCATAAATAATACACCGCGATAAATTCACTGCACATTAGCGGCAAATGTACTTCCGGTGATACAGCTAGATTGACTGCATTTGATACATAATAAAATGACTGTGTTAATTCCTAGTATCTGGCCAAACAATTGCCATCTAAGCACAGTCCACACAAGAACACCATTCTCATTCTGATTCTGATTGAAAGAAATGCACACTCAAAACAGTTGTGTGTGTGTGCTTTTCTGTCTTGGAGCATTTTCTGCATTGTTCTTAGTCATACATGAATCACAAACCAGCCCACACTTCCACCATTGTAATTGAGGTTCTTTTTTCTTTCGACTCCAGCCTCCAAGAAGCTGCACATATTTGTTCAACCTTTGGACTCTATTGTCTCTGGACGTACAAGTCAACAGTGAATCTGTCCCCCCTGGAAATAGCATCAAGGGCCAGAATCCTCACAAGGTATGTTTCTGAACAATTGAACTAGAACCGTGATTTCTTCATTTATTGGAGCAACTTTGTTTAACCATTTTTTGCTTGCATGTTTGTCATTGCTTAATCATTTCTCTTTTCAGGAAAATGCACAAAAGCGAGATTATTTGTCTGCAAGCTGCCCACTCCAAGCCATAAAAAGCTCAATGGTCACTATACTGGCAACAGGTCCTCCTGAACTACGTGCCTTAGCATGATATGTTTGCACGTTTACCAGATAGAGGGGTGTGAGCCCAATCAGGAAATCAGCAGTCTACAGTTTTGTATCGTATCGAGCATGAATGATAAAATTTCACATGCAAGCTTACTTGCTTATAAGGGTGTTTTATAACAATTGGAGAAGTAACATGTTGAGTGCCAACAAGTTTCTTTTCTAGTTAATCTAGCTATGATGACCAGAACAGAAACAATGTAGCAAGCTCCTACTTGGTCATGCCCGAACTCTATCATCAGCGCTTTGCAAATAGGCTTGACGGGCATTACCACCAAGTATCACATACTCCCTCACAACGATAATTTGTTACATGAAAACGCAAAGGACTTTTAAAGTGATCAAAAGTGCTCAATGAAACTTTAAAGAAATCTTAAAGGAGTACTGACACCAAAATTTTAAGTCGAGATAACTTGCGAGATCGATTTAGGTGGTCACACAAACATCGTCTACAAAATATCAGCGGCGAATATAGCCTAGAACATATTTAAAATCAATTTTAAAGTACGTGCCCGCAGCCAACCGCAAAACGGAGCACCTCGCGACATTGACATCAAGTAAGGACTGTAAACAATCAAGAAAACGCTACGTCATGTGGCTACGTCACGAATTTTCGTTGTCTGCCATGCTGCTTGCATGTGCTCTTCTCCTCTGTTGTTGCTGTTGCTGCTCTACTGTTAAATACCGTGCAGGCCACAACGTTCAACGCCAATTCGTTGTGTCTTACCATTGAACGTGGCCGATGCGAGGGTTTTGTTCAGGTTCGTCCTCCCCGTCGCCGGCCGCAATATCCGAGTCGCTGCTCTCTAGTGGGTCAATTTGAAAATGATGGGCCACGTCTAATACGGCGGCGACTCCCACATGCAGGAAATCATCGCCGCTGGACGACGAAAACGAGGACGACGACGACGATGATGGCGAGGATAGCGAGGACATGGCAAATCACGTGCAGGCGTAGCAGACGAACTAGCAAAACGAAGCTCGCACGCCGGCGCGCACGCTGGCTGCGCGTCAGAGCATACGTCATGGCTTTTTGCGATCACGTGCCCACTTTGTTTACAATCCCTCTTCTCCCGTCTCGTTGCTCTCTGAAACCGAAACTGGGATTGGTCGCTACAAAAAAGACTCCAAATAATTACCTGTCGCGCTCTGAGGTAAATGAGGTTTCGTACCGTGATTACTGGGTCATTAACTACCTATTAAAGCCATAAAAACGATATGAAAATTTTTGGTGTCAGTACTCCTTTAAGGAAACTTTTCGTTTTATTATTTTATTTTTTATTTGAAGTACCCTCAGGGCCACATAGCATTATAAAGAGGGGAGTGGTTACAAAGTAGTAGAATAAACCAAACAAACAAGTGCAGTGAGTTCTGGTAACGTAATAATTCTCCTGATTGTACAATATGATATAATATTCTGCAAAATAGTAGTTTGTTAACCGTGATGGCTACAGTACTCGAGGAAAGGTGGTTCCATTCCTGAGATGTACGGGGGATGAAAGATTGAAAGCAAGACTTCGTTTGACATGAATCAATTCCTACCTTAATGCAATTATCGACGCGGTTTGAAGTGTACTGAGGCCGCAAATGAAGTCGTCGTGACGTGTGGTGGGATAAAAAATTTTATGAAATAGCGAAAGACCGGATACATTACGGCGGTTATTAGCTAGAGTTAGGTTAGGTTAGTGCTACGTTAGGTTAGTGTGCTAGGTTGCTTTAATTGCTAGGTTAGTTTGCTTGATTGCTTTAAGTTCTAAGATTGCTTTAAGTGCTAGGTTAGTTTTAATTGAGTTTATACTTGCGGTATGGTTATAATTAGAAAGTATGAAACGAGTAGAGTTATGTTGTACTAGTTCAAGTGAAGTAATAAGATTAACGCGACTGGGATCCCATTTTGCAGATATATATTCAATTTTCTAGTGAATTAAAGTCTTGTAAAGCTATAGTCTTAAAGTAGACAGTGCTTTCAAAAAGTTTCACCGTAAGTACCCGAGCATGTGATTAGCATTGGTAAAGGGGCCCTGAACCACTTTTTATCGAAGCGGAGAAAGACATTTGAAGTGAAAATAGATTATTTCAGAATCACTTTGCCGCAAGAAGTACTTCAATGCGTTCAGCAGAAGCGGAGTTATTGGCAATCAAACATGGTCTCCGCTGTGCTTGCCTTCCTCCTTCAATGCCTTGCACTGCGAAGGCTACGGCGGAGTTGGGCGGGGCCACAACGCTCCGCCTCGGAAACGTCACCGTGGCGCGCAGTTCAAATTTTGTTTTGGACTTCCGATTTTGGTGCCTACGAAGCGCTAAACGTAAGTCAAACGCGGTTGTCCTCAGCGAGCCGCAGTGCGCTTAGCCAGTGGACTTGTGGCGGCACCTAGCGGCGGCCGCGGTATAGCCGACCGCAGCAACCAATAGCAGCCGCGTATTGGAGTGTGCTTTATTACGAAATAAAGCAGACAGGGGCCTTTTGAAACGAGAGAGTTTGAGAGAAAGGTGACTTCGCGCTCCGCTTGCGAGCTCCAAGGACCACGTAGGACAGCAGAACTTGGCTGAGATGTTCACAACAGCGTATGCTACCCGTGGGCTATGTTATTTCACCAAGCCCGAGGGGTGGTTCAGGGCCCCTTAATGACGTACTCTACGTATAATAATGGTCCAATTTAATTTATTTGTTACGTGTACACGGAGATATTTATATGACATGACAAAATGTACGGGAACGTTCTTAACATGGTAATTGCTAGGGTTAGGATTAGATCTAGATAGGCGCATTTTTTGGTTTTTCTTAACTACGAAAGGCTCATGTACAGTTTGCATGTAATCAATAACTAGGCTATCCCTGCACCGTAAGAGATAGCTAGAAAAGGCAAGTTCGCACAACTGGCCTACTCCACACTTCTCAAACATGACAAATCACTAAAAACCGTTTTTCTTTCTCTTCAAGCAGCAGATAACAAACCTGAGCACAGTGTGTTCCCAAAAAGTTTTTGAAATGTACTCGGAGTAAGTTCGGCTTAACATTCAGCCAATCAACAGTGGACGAGCAACGGAAGCCTCAGCGTGGGAGCTTGTCTTCAACACTGCCCTCACTTTGCTTGTTGAAACGTTGGCTCCAGGCTGAGGCTTCCCTTGCTCACCTCTGTTACTCAATTGAAGTGTTCATCTCCATGCAACCTCATTGCCTTGTTTGAATACACAAACTGAGACATGTTTTTCAACATGAAACCGTAAATTGCATCTTCAAAGGATCCGTGAGCATTATTTGGGCTTGCTTATATGTTTATTTAGTGTCCGTGTTTATTCACACAATATTTCGAGAATTCCTTGTAAGCACTGTTGTCTCCATAAGGTTCCTTGTTGTCCCACGAGTATTCCACTTGTGTCAAAGCCTTTACTGCCGCACTTGAACGCTAAATGTGCAGCATAAATATCAAGAGCGGAAAATATGCGATGTAAAATTTAGCGTAAGGTTCCCCCCCCCCCCCCTACACTTCGTGCCTCACATCAATGTGTTATGCATACAATAGCACATTGCAGCTCGAGCTTATCTTGCTGACAGTACACATTTCCAGAGCACTTCTTCCAGTTTTCTTACAATAGATGTATAGTATGAAACACGCCAAGCAGCACTGTACGCAATGCAAGTGCGAGAGTAGCCCTGCATAAATATCGTTGTCTGAAGCTTCATTCTCCCTGCTTTAGTGGGACGCCGAACACGATAAGAGAACTTCGCTCGATTTCAGCTTTCGATTCCATTAAATAGATGGCTATCTGTGTTTCTGTATGTTGTAAACTAAGTGAATGACGCACTAAGTCCACCTGACTTGTACGAAAATTGTGGGCATGTATTCAACATTGTCAATAAACAATGTAAGCTAGCTTACTTGCTTGAAGTGACAGCGATAGTGGCAAGAACTTTTATTGGTCCTGAGAAACTGGCCAGCGGGAGCCGAAGGCTCCCTCAGGTCAAGTCGGTGGCTCCGCCCACGATGGCACCGGGAGGCGAAATCCCGTTGCGATGTCGTGGGCCCTCTGGACTGCCTGGAGTTGTATGTGGTGGTGGTCGCTTCTTAGGAACTCCTCCCACTGTTCCTTTGTGGCAAGCATAGAGTTTTCTATGGCTGGGCACAGCCAGAGCATGTGATCGAAAGAGCATGAGTCGGCTCCGCATTTGGGGCACGACTGCGGGAAGTGCGGGTCTATCCTGCTAAGGGACCGTGGAGTGGGGTACGTGCGGGTTTGTAACATTCTGAGCGTGCTAGCTTGTGGTTTATTTAGTTTTGGGTGAGGAGGAGAGAACCACCTTCTTTCCAAGCGGTAGTGTGAGACGATCTCGTGAAAGGTGCACAATGGGTCTTTCTGGATGCTAGCCTCGTTACGAGGAGGGCCGTTGACGGCTGCGCGGGTCGTGCAATCGCGCGCCAGCCGGTGAGCCCTTTCGTTGGGGTTGCAGCCGTGCGGTTAGATTGAGTCTCCCAGATGGGCCGGGAACCATGAAATGTGGAAATATGCTTCCGTGCCAATTTGACTGAAATTAGTGAGCTTGTTGATCGCAATTCTATTCGCCCGTTTCGATACGCGCGCCGCTGAAAAGGACCTAACGGCTGTACGGGAGTCCGAGAGAACGAAGAGTAGAGAATGTGCGCTGTGTATGGCCAGGGCGATAGCCGCCTTCTCCGCCTCGTGAGCAGAATTGGTGCGCACAGAGGCCGCATTCACCAGATTGCCTCTCGCATCCACTACCGATAGGGCGAACGCGTCTTCACTGTCGTATCTAGCGGCGTCTACGGATAGAGTGTGTAGTCCCTGTAGCGTGTTTGAGGATTGCCTGAGCTCTCGCACGTCTTCTACCCTCATTGTGTACTGGGTGAATGTTGCGCGGAATCGGGTCTACCTTGATTAGGGAACTAACGTTTTTAGGTAGACAGACTTTATCCTCCGGGTCGTTCCTGGGCCGAATGCCTGCCTCGTTTAGTACACTAACTCCTGCCTTGCTGGACGATAGTCTATAAACCTGCGCCGCCGAGTGGGCTTCTATAATTTCGTCTATCGTGTCATGGAGCCCTAGCTTCAGTAGTCGTTCCGTGCTCGTGGACTGGGGAAGTCCCAGCACACGTTTGAGGCCCGTTCTTATAAGCGCGTCTAATTTGGCCTTCTCTGCCTTGCTCCAATTAAGGTAAGGGGTTATATAGGTAATGTGGCTTAGGAAGAAGGCCTGGAAAGCTTTGATAAGATTGTCCTCCTTTAGCCCGCCTCTTCGGTTGTAGATGCGGGTGATCATTCTGATGACGTTTCCAGCCTGACCATAGAGCTTATTGAGAGCCGTCGCGTTGCAACCCTTGGCGTCGATGAGCAGACCTAGAATTTTGACCGAGTCTACCCTCGGTATTGGCTGTCCGTTTTTGGCTTTGATAACTATCGGAAGACTTTCCAGAGGCTAGAGGTTTCTGACTCCCTGCCTAGATTGTCTGTACAGCAAGAGTTCCGATTTGGACGGGGAGAGATCGAGCCCCGTGTCGGAGAGGAATCCCTCGATGGTTTCTAGCGTGTTCTGTAATGAGTGTTCAATAGTGGCCATTGATCTTCCAGGCACCCAGATCGAAATGTCATCCGCGTAAATGGCGTGTCCCACGTTCCGAATCTCGGCGAGGCGAGCGGAAAGCCTGTGCATGGCTATGTTGAACAGTAGCGGGGAGAGGACCGAGCCCTGCGGGGTGCCACGGTTTCCCAGCTCGTATGGACCTCCCGAAACCGTTCCTAGCCTGATGTGCGCCTTGCGGTTTTCCAGAAAGGATTTGGTGAAGTCATCAAAGTTCCTTCCCTGGTTAAGGGCAAAAATTTCTCGCAGTATGTGCTTGTGTTTGACCCTGTCGAAAGCTTTGGCGAGGTCCAGCGCGAGGATTCCCCTTACATCACGGGTCTTATTATCAAAAATAGCCCTCTTGAGAAGAAGCATAGCGTCCTGTGTTGATAGGGAATGTCTGAATCCAACTAGGTGGCGCCTAAAGAGTTTCCTGCTCTCAATGTGTGCAACGATTCTGTTGTTTGAACTTGCTTGAAGTGTTTTTTTTTTTTTTGCCATTTGAGGCCTCTCGGTCACCTGGCGACATAATAAAGATATTTGTAGTCATGTTAGAGTACCGTACACAGGAATACCGCCTCGTAAGCGGTAACGAAACAGCCATAACCAGCGAGCGAGCAGCGCAACGGGCCCCACCAGCCGCTATCGTAGCGGCAATATTGCTCACTACGTAATGATGATGGTAGTAGTTTTGATTTTGCCAGCGCCATCTTTCGGTCGCATACTTTAGTTCGCAATGCCACCGCTACTCTTATTTCCGTTGCACTGTGGAAGGCACAGGTTCCCTTCTCTAAGTTTATATAGGTGTTATGTGGGCTGTGTTCGTGCTCTCTTGCAGGTCCGCTGGCTGCGCGGCGACATTGTCTAAGTCACGGTGCAGAACAGGTTGAAATGTGCCGTGTTTAGGAAGCGCTTTCTTTCCGCCGCGTTTACATTGCAAGTTTCTATGCATTTTTTAAGTCACTGGGGCATCACTCGTAGACACCAGCGCCAAGCAATTATAATGAGAAATATTTATTCAACAAACCGTTGTTAACTACCAATATTCCCTGTTAAAATGTTGCGTTTCGTCATTTCGTGAAAGTGGTCGCTTTGAAATTCCTACCTTCTGGTTAAGTTTAGGGCTCTGGTTCAACTAGTCAGCAAATACAGGGGGGCTACCAAAAAGAAAATAACTTCCTGGTACAATCATTCGTTAATTTTGTTCGTGTGTTGTCAAGTGGATCAACTAAAGCTGGCCGATTTCTCCGTCATCCAAAACTCAAGAGATGTAAAAGTCGAACGTTTTGATTTTATTCACACATGTTGTACTGGAAAAAAAGACTGAACTCTACGCACTGCGAAAGTGCCAATCTACAGAAGCAATTTACATTCACAACGGAAATTTGTACATAATGAGAGAACACAGATTCCAGGAGATCCAAACCAATGCGAACATTATTAACCACCACGGCTGCGTCTTTCTCTTCTTTTTTTTTTTAACCTTGGCTCTGCATGTCGACAAAGAGTGAACAAAATGTATAGCGCAAAAAACACGCACTCAAGCCCTTCATTACAAGTATTTCACCGGCAGCAGATGGGCTGCCGTCATGACGAATGAGTCGAGCGACACTTCTCTGATCTCATTCCATTCAAGCTTGCACAAAACTGATTTACTCATGCAAAATGAATACCTGCACAGAAAATAGAGTGAAATACTAGTACTTACCTGTGGTCATTAGGAAACCTGAAAAACTTCGCAGAGCTTGAAATCTCGGTGTTAGAACGCACAGCCACACAAGACATGAGATCCCGCGATTTAGCCATCTTCGTCTAATGCTTTGTTGGCCTGGTTTCCTGCGTATTCCGCGCCTTGCACGCCTGATCAAGTTTATCTGCCTTATTTTTCCCATCTTCATACTTGACATGACAACCTAAGCCTGTGACCGAGCGCGATCCGACTTGTGAAATCACTGAGCGAGTGGCAAGGGTGAGTGGAGGCCAGCTCGACGGACGCACGAAGACAACCATTTCTCGCGCTTCGCCCGATGTAAAATTCGTAAAAAGAGAAATTTAAAAAAATAACTTAGGGTGTCCGTCAACCGGTAGGAGCGCGCATATTCCTTGAAACCGAAACAAGCACTCGCCTTCCGGGGGCTGGTATTGCAGGCGTTTTCTTTATTGTCACTACTACGTGACAATTGCATAGCCTGCGAAATGTTCATATCTCAGAGGCCATATGCCGTCGTCGCGCCTATCTCCCGAATTCACTGATAGATGACGCTGGCATCTCGGAGGCTTCTCACGTTAGGCTTGGAGGCGTTAGAAACGAGAAGCGATCTCGATAACTCGTCAAGGTTATCCATAATACTCTATCGTTGAAGCTGCCTCAGACAAAGCGAAAACCGTTTACACAGTCATTTACACACGTAGGTTTACACGCGTAGTTTACCCTGCTGCCCGCTTCGAATTGAATTTTGCGTTGCTTTTGTAGAATTCGCCTCATTCGTAGCAAATGACTGCGTAAACGGCTTTCGCTTAGTCTCAGGCCGCATCGACGATAGAGTATAATGGATAACCTCGTGGAGTTTTCGAGATGGCTTCTCGTTTCGAACGAGACGAAACCTAACGAGGGAATGATAATGATGATGATGATTTAGGGCCTCTCCTTTGAAACGGGGCGGTGACGAGTAGTCACCTAGCCTGCGTTATTTTTCAGGTATGCTATATATGTTTTTAGCAGCATTTTTGGATACATTTCATTAATCTTTTTTTTTCCTCAATATGTACCTCGTACCTCTACTTATGACTAAGAGATCAAACCAGGTCGTATAAATCTCTTCCCTGCTTTTTTTCCACCAATACTCTAAACGTATCTTGCTTATCTCACTGCTGACCGGTTGATGCTTCCGCCCATTTTAAACCCAAGCTCATCTGAAAGGTGTACAGTACCTACTGTTCCCACTGGGTGAATCCCTTCACATTCCATTTGGATGTGTTGAGTGGTCTCCGGATCTTTGCTGCGGCATACAAATATCTCATCTAGTTCCGAATATTT